>NC_073255.2:151232500-151235000 GCF_029289425.2 Pan paniscus | reverse complement strand
ATTGCTATAATCCAGCATTAAACACACCCAGCAATTCATGCCATTTCTTGCAGCCATAATCTTGAATAAAGCGTGCACAACCACTTATTATATAAATTAGTATATGACTCCCTGTTATAGTCACAACAGTGCTTTTGTGTTTATTTTGCATCAAGATGTAGTCTTTTATTTGTACAAATAGCAGGATATAAAGACATAGCTCAATTAGGCCTCCTTACTTTATGATAGGGTAGTACTGAATGCTAGACTTGTTGGTTTTATTTCTTCCTCTTAGAGTTATATGTTCTATTGGTATAAAACTGTATCATGTGAGGTAGTTACATGCCAGAGTGATAACAGAAACCTGCATGTATCCTATTCCGTATTCGCAGCAATGTTTAAAAGTTTGAAACTTGACCTGGGCGAGTATAGTTAATTGTGTTATCTCAGCCACCACCAGGGACACTACTGGTCCTTGTTGCTTACTCAACTTTCTCTGTGGTCTTCTTTCTCATCTCTTCTCCCTCCCTGTTTCTTATGCTCCCTATCTCTTTTCCACTACACATTCCCATGTGTATGTGTGTGCACATGAATATGTGTATCTATATATATTTATAAAGATAGATCAATCAATCTGTCTATGTATGTCAGGGATTATAAAGAAGATAAAAATAGCCTCTACTTTGAACCACACTCTGCAATCTACATAAACAGTCTGTCTTATAATCTTAGTGCCTTAATATTAACTCTCATTTTGGTGGAGGAGTCTTACTATTTAATCAAAACAAATGGATGAAAAAAAAATGACTTCCCAGAAAACTAAGAACAAATAACAGTACATATAAAACATTTCTAACAATTCATTTCGTCAACTTTTCTTAAACAAAATGATTACAGTGACCTTGAAAGACACTTTATGTCTAATATCTGATTCATTCCAGTGTCCAATTTATTTAATCAAACATATGCATTAAATCCAAATAGTTTTGAATATGACATTTTAAGAAAAGTAAGGCATCAAATTTAAAACATATATTCTTAAATACCTCCTTAATCTTTGATCAATTATCAATATCAAATATTAAATATTTCTATGCAGATTCACACAAGAACGGGTTAAATATTAAGAAAACTCAACATATGTAACAAGAAACCTCATACGTTTACCTCAAAATATTAGTTAAGTTCTAATTTTGAAAACTTGACTGTGATTTAAAACTTCTGAAAGAAACTAGCGTTTAAATAATGATAACTCTTGTGCTCTAGTGGAATTAATTCATCATGGGCACCATGCATAGTGCATGTGAAATCCAGCACTGCTTTGCTAAAAGTCTTTAATGCTAAGATTGCCTAATAAATCAAAATGCCAAATATGAAGGATATAGTTGAATGTGTAAGAACAAAAATTGAAACAGCACATGAATATTTTCAATTTTTAAAAACTGAAGCAGGATGTCTTTTAAAACATGATTTGGGGAAGGGTATCTGTTATAGCAAGTGATATTTTTATTATACCAAGTGACATAATTTTAAGTAAATTAAAATTAACTTGTTTATTAAGTATTTGTTACTACTTTTTACTTATTTAAACAAAATGCCTAAAATGCTATACACAAATTCGAAAAAACAAACACTTTAGTAAAAATTCAGACTTTCATTCAAAAAGGTTAATATTTCAAACAGGCAAAGTAGTAGGACATTTTAACAAAATATTTTTTAAATGATAATGACTACATTTTAGCAAAGACAATACTGTTAGATCTTCAACAATAACAAAATCTAGGAAACATAAGTAAAGCCAATGAAAAACTTATCTTCCATTTCAATCAACTATTAATTAACTTAGCAACTAAGTATATTATATTTTGCTCCTGGATAAAAAATAAAATAAGTTTAAAATGGAAACAAAACATAAATATTTAATTATGAAAATATTATAAAATACTAAAATTAAGTATTTAATCCCTATGCTATTTCACTTAAAGTGCAATGAAGAATTCGAAAGAATGGTGGCCATGTAGATGTATTTTACTGCAACATTATGATTCTGTATCTATAGTTCAGAAGCCCCCTTCAGAAGTATAATTGAAAGAGATTTTATAATACTATACTGATAATTCTGGTGAACTAATTACTCAAAAATATATTTCAAAATTATATTTTCACATTAATCTTCATATTCTAACATCTTGTCTTCACATTCATATAATTTCTGTATATATTTATTTCACAAACATGTAAAAATGTGCACCAATTTTTACTTTTCAAGGTACATGCTAAATTGTCAGTCTTCCTTTTAAATATATAAATTTTAATGTTAGTTTAATTCATTAAATCATTTAAATGTTTTAAAATCAATCCTTTATAGCATTAATATTTATTTTTTCAAAACAAGGGATAGGAAGCTTAGGGAAAGTTTATTTCACCCTGTTACTTTATAACCTCTGACAAATTGAGTTTTCATTAATTTATAATGCCAAAATGTAATATTTTTTGCAATGTGTTATCCTAACTGTATGTC